>NC_030980.1:445989-457628 GCF_001298625.1 Saccharomyces eubayanus
TATATATGAAAAAAAAAAAAAAAAAGTCTAAATGATAATAAACTAAACTTACAACAACAAAGCAACGGCACCAG
Source organism: Saccharomyces eubayanus (assembly GCF_001298625.1). Classification (NCBI taxonomy): domain Eukaryota; kingdom Fungi; phylum Ascomycota; class Saccharomycetes; order Saccharomycetales; family Saccharomycetaceae; genus Saccharomyces; species Saccharomyces eubayanus. The sequence goes on from NC_030980.1 coordinate 446,064, forward strand.
CCAACAAAGCACCAGCAGCTGGCAAAGCCTTAGCGGCAGCCCCAGTGTACGAGGTAACAGAGTGGGTCGGAGCAGCAGAGGTGGTGTTCTCTGAATCTTCAGTTGACTTAACTGGAGCGGAAGTAGAAGTACCGTTCTTTGGGGCTTCGGTGGTCAATGGACACCAGGTAGTGTATTGAGTGACAACGTCATTGGCAGTGACGGTAGCAGTGACGTTAGCAGCGGCAGAGGCAACGGCGGCGACAGCGGCGATAGAGGCGACAGTAGAGAATTGCATTTTTGATATAGTGTTTAAGCGAATGACAGAAGATTAATTTCTTTGAGGTCAGCATTTCTTGAAATAGCTTCATTGTAGAGGACGGTTTTAATTCTCGGTGTAGAACTTGTTTCTGTGTTATCCGGAAGAAGTTTGATTATATTTTTTCTTCGACGTTTATTATCCCCAACTATGTTATTAAAGGGAGTCTTGCTTTCAACAGGTCACTTCCTTTTCTTATGAAAGAGAATTGAACGTTTTATTTAAGAATCCAGCTTTGTTTACTGCTGGGGTTTCTATCTAAATTGGTTCATCTGTTATCGCTGATGATTCTAGTGTAACATTCGGTTTTTCTGCTTTGCTACTATCTACCAATTGTACTCACTCTTCATTATTATCTTTCGGTGAGATACTTGTATCAGAGTTGTTTTTGCTTTCTGCCTTGTTTGGTTTATCATATGTTTGGTCAGTATTGTTCATAACGTTTACAACTAGGGGCAGGCGATGACTTTCTTTGTCAGTTGAATAGTCATCATTTTGAGTATCATTATCACGTAATGATGTGACAATTGATCCAGGTTGAACCTCTACGCCTTGTGAGGTTTCATTATCTGAGTTTTGAGACTCCACATATTTTTCAATGTTTATGTGTCCAGGTAATACTTCTGGCTCAATAATATTTTCGAATAATTTTTGCTGTGTTTGTAAGACTGTATCATCTGTTACATCACCCTTTTTGCTTGCAATTGTAACTGAGTCATTTGTAAAATCATGGGAGCTACAATCGCTCTCATCATCTGATAATTCTATGTTGTTTGTTTCATTTCCACCGATATTCTTTTGCATTCTGCTAGCAATATTATCCTCATTATTGATGTTTATAGTTTTCTGGCTTCCAAAACTGTTTTCTTGTATTGCCGTGGGACTTCCATAAACATTTTCTTCGTAAACATGAGAATGTCAGTATTACTTGATTTATTTATTTCGATTTGTTCACTTTTCGGTGACAGTTTGAATCTTAAGTTACTTGTCTTGAAATTTATGTCATATTTTAACACCGTATATATAATAGTAATAGATGGACAATAGTTGAATCTTGTTCCAACACCGCTATTATATTTTTTTTTACTAAAAAAGAACTGCTTATTTTAACTATAACTACTTACTAAACTACTAATTATAAACAATTTCTGTAGATTTCAGTTGAAAATTTAATATTTAGTAATCCGCAATATCTATCACGGTCTTATTGGTTCCTGAAATGCTCTATAAACTAAACATTGTTACCTAGATAGAAAATGACACATACGGCCCCAGGAATAAACTCTTGAGGTTGGAAATTTGGGGACTGAATTCCATTCTAATACCAATGACAACAGTCTCTCTCTAATGATCCTGGCGCCAAGAAGTAGATTAACTCAATATTAAATTGCGAGATACCTGATAAAATATAAACCTACTCTGATGAATAACTTTGTTCTATATTTAATAAACCGTCCAAACTCCGCCGTCATACATAGGCGAGGCGAATGCAACCCATCATTCCTCCCTGGTGAAATCGCCTAAAACGCTTGGATTATCATTTTCAACAATCTTAATTTGGGCTAACCATTTTGATAGATCGTCTTCTAATTCTGCATCGCTTTTATCTGTATTATCATCATCAGGATTCAACCCTAATTTTTTTAGACCTGATATCAACGATTTGATGTCATCTTCAGATGCCTTTTCCCTTAATAACTCCTCAAACAAGGTTATTTTGAAATCTACATCATGCTTGTCCTGTTCGGGGTCTTCAAACAAATGAATCCCCGTACGGGCAAATAATGCTTCATCTGATAGCTGTACTTGGTAAAACTGGGAGCATCTAAAGTGAAATTTGCTACAATAGTGTGATAAATATGCATATGGGTTATTTTCCAATAAAAACTTCTTGGTAGTGTCATTCATTGAAAAGGGATCACGTATCCGTTCTGGTGCTGTCCCACAAAGGGGATATCCGCACCTTTTGTTTAGATTCCTCTCGTCCACGAGGTCTTGATACATATCGGGAGTGAGAAATCGACTCAAATACTTCAATGTTTCCTCATCCTTACACTCTGAATCACACAGTAGACCGATGATCTCTAGAGTTATTACCTCTGCTTCATGTATGGAAAGTTGCCTGTGCTTTTGGAAAGGGATTAACGCCGCTTCCTTTATATCTTCAATCGTCGCCATCTTTCTACCTGGTGATTATGTTGTATCTTTTCAAAGAAATATGCAGAATCTCTAGATTGTAAACTGAGATAAATGCCTGTAAACAATTTCAGCTTCCTCTTGAGATATCTCTCTTTTTTTCATCGCTGATGGCTTACTCTAGGCTACCAGCTGATTTTGTATTGTAGTATTCCTATTTCGGACAAGAATATCGGAAAGAGTGTAAAAGAAAAACTGTCCTACTTATCGATGATATTGGCGCTACTTAATTGAACGAAAGTTGAGTGCTGACCTGATCCACATAGCAGAGTTAATATTTTCGGTTCTAACGACGCCTACTGTTCCCATGCAAAACAAGGATACGGGAGTAGCGAAGGACACAGTTAAAAAGCGTTTACATAGAAGGAATAGTGCACCGTCAGCTATACACATAATATCTCAACTGGACAGAAAATGGTCCTTCCTATGGAACACTATTGATAGACGCAAGAGTGTTGAAGGGAAAGAAGATAGGAGTGAAGCGGAACGTGAGGATGAACAGGAAGATGATTATGAATTAGAGCAATTGCTAAACATGGTAAGGATACCCATGTTTTTGGAGAAATTCATGCTCTTTGCACTTTTGACAAGTTTGGACTGTTTCTTGTATTACTTTACAGTGTTACCGATAAGATTGATTAAGGGGTACGTAAAGCAGTTTAAGAAGTATCGTCAACATTACCGCTTGCAACAGAGATCTGGACACATACCAAACGTACCATTTAGATACGAGATAACCTCAAGGGAATATAAAGAAAGGTGTATGATTTTCATCATAGCAATTTCGTCTATTTTGTTGAGCAAATTGGATACCTCAAAACTGTACCACAGGATAAAGCGACAGAGTACGATGAAACTGTATATGCTTTTCAGTGTGCTGGAAATGGCAGACAAAATGTTGGCAAGCTTAGGTCAAAGCCTGCTAACCGTTATGCTTTCCAAAAAAAGTTCTACACGCATACTGCCGCATAAATGCTTATTGTTGTCAATATGCTTGGCATATGTTACAATACATGGTTATGTATTGGTTTACCAAGCGATCTCAATAAACATAGCCGTAAATTCATATTCCAATGCTTTGTTAACTTTGTTACTATCTATGCAATTCGCAGAGATTAAATCATCTGTATTGAAAAAATTTGATAAAGAAGGGTTTTTCCAAATTACTATTGCAGACGTGGTGGAGAGATTTAAACTAACACTGTTATTGTCAATAATTGGTGTGAGAAACCTTCGATCATGGACATCTTCACTATCAAGTACAAGTATCAATTTATGGAGTCTACGGTCACCAGTAACAGTAGTCATCAACATCCTCTGCGGGCCAATGGTTAGCGTCGTTGGAAGTGAAGTAATAGTGGATTGGGCCAAGCACGCCTACATCACGAAGTTCAATCGGATCCGTCCACAGATATACGATAAGTTCTATTACATCATATACAAAGACTACTCCACAAGAACGCACAAGCTAGAAGATAGATTAGGATTGTCTTTACCTGCGTTTGTTGTACTATTCATTGTCATGGTCAGGCCGACGCTTTTCAAATCACCGGAGTCCTCTTACCTTCCATTATTATTCAGGGTTTTCTTCATAGGTGCATCGGTGTTTTCGTTAGCCTTACTGACCAAATTTGTGCTGGATCTTATCCTAATCAAATGGGGCAAACGCATCGAGCAACAGTCCAAATATCAAAATCTCAACACAGCGGTCACAGAAAATGAATACGTCCCGGGGCTACTCTCGGGTGGCATGGGCAAGATCGACATCGCTACAAGAATTACATTGCATTCAGAACACAACAAAGAAAATCAACTAGGGACCCCGCCAACGTCTCCAATACGGAAAAAGGAAAATATTTTGCCTGGCCTACGTACTCCTCCCAGTATCAATGACATTAGAAGACAAAAGGACTCCAAAAGCCCACGGTCACTCGAGAATGTCGCTCGTTATAAGATGGTTTCTAAAAGAATATGGTAGGCGGTGAGCCGCAATTATCGCGGCTTACGGCTTTCGGATATTTCGTATATTGCAAGGAGCTAGAAAAAAAAACCTTAATTACTAAGGTCTATTGTTTTGCAATTTATAAGTTACTTGCCTTTTGAAGCATTCGATCTTTCTCTTTCATTGTTTATTTTTTATTGTTAGCAGGGCTAAATTATATATCTTTTATTTATAAATTGCACACAGGAGTTGTAACCACCATACATCATGCTTTTTAGAAACATAGAAGTAGGTAGACAAGCAGCCAGGTTATTAACGAGAACCTCGAGTCGTTTGGCCTGGCAAAGTGTCACGACCTCGAGAGCCATTTCTTCTATTAAACAACAGGTGAGGAAGGTTCCATCATTTAGTTTTAAGACATCTACGAGCACCCGTCCTTTTTCCTTTTCTTCCCCTGTTTTGAGACCACACGTTGCTTCAGAGTCAAACCCTATGGAATCGCGTTTGAAAACTTCAAAGAATGTCGCTTACTGGTTAATCGGAACTTCTGGACTGGTTTTTGGTATAGTTGTTCTTGGTGGGTTGACTAGGCTGACGGAATCAGGGTTGAGTATTACAGAATGGAAGCCTATTACAGGTACGCTGCCTCCTATGAACCAGAAGGAATGGGAAGAAGAGTTTATCAAGTATAGGGAGTCGCCAGAATTCAAGTTATTGAACTCCCATATCGATTTGGACGAATTCAAGTTTATCTTTTTTATGGAATGGATTCACAGGTTATGGGGCCGTGCCATTGGTGCAGTTTTCATCTTACCAGCCGTTTATTTTGCCGTGTCCAAGAAAACCTCAGGCCATGTCAATAAAAGGTTGTTTGGATTAGCAGGTTTATTGGGGTTGCAGGGATTCGTTGGCTGGTGGATGGTGAAATCCGGTCTTGATCAAGAACAACTAGATGCGAGAAAATCAAAGCCCACTGTTTCTCAGTACAGATTGACTACACATCTAGGTACCGCTTTCTTCCTGTACATGGGTATGCTTTGGACTGGTTTAGAGATTTTGAGAGAATGTAAATGGGTCAAAAATCCTGTCCAAGCCTTAAGCCTTTTCAAAAAATTGGATAGCCCGGCAATTGGCCCAATGAGAAAGATATCTTTGGGTTTATTGGCGGTGTCTTTTCTGACCGCCATGAGCGGTGGGATGGTTGCCGGTTTGGATGCCGGTTGGATCTATAACACTTGGCCCAAAATGGGCGAACAGTGGTTCCCTAGTTCTCGTGAATTAATGGACGAGAATTTCTCTCGGAGAGAAGACAAGAAAGATTTATGGTGGAGAAATTTGCTAGAAAATCCAGTTACAGTTCAGTTGGTACATAGAACCTGTGCCTACGTTGCATTCACATCTGTGTTAGCTGCCCATATGTATGCCATCAAGAAGAAGGCTGTTATTCCCAAAAACGCAGTGACTTCCTTACATGTCATGATGGGCGTCGTTACATTACAGGCCACCCTTGGTATTTTAACTATATTGTATCTAGTCCCAGTTTCATTAGCCTCTATCCATCAAGCTGGTGCTTTGGCATTGCTTACAAGTTCTTTGGTTTTCGCCTCTCAACTAAGAAAACCAAGAGCTCCACTGAGAAACATGATCATTACTTTGCCACATTCAAGCAAAGTCACAAGTGGCAAAATTTTAAGCGAAGCTTCCAAGCTAGCCTCAAGACCATTATAGTGAACAGGAATGTTGAGTTGAAGGCCAGTTAGTTTTCCTTTTTCTATTGTGTCATTTCGACGAATTAGTGGTATGTGCGGTGCTCTTTCTATTTTATCTCGGGGTTATTCCTACAAGACACTGTAAATATGTATTCTTAAGTGAGCATCGCACGTAATGATAGGGTGTATTTATTTTTTTACTTATATAAATGTCAGTAATACATGATATCTTGAGTTAAGATTTCACAAAATCCTTTTCTGCCTTCATCATAGCTTCAATATTTGTGCTCGAGAGCCTCCACAGTATGAACATAAACACAGACCTATAAGGTGCAAATCTTTCCGAGCATTTCTGCATTATGTCATCGTCATATATCTTCCAGTTATATTTTTTATGTTTTATTTTACTCTTTTTAACTTCCCCCCTTTCACGCATCAGTTCCTTTTCTAGTTCTGGCTTATCTGAAAGATATCTTGAAAATCCTCTGGCAATACCCAGATCTTCTGGAGCGAATATATCCATTCTTTTCAGCCCCGACATCAAGAACATTTTAGCACTCCATGGACCAATCCCCTTAACATTTGTAACTAGACTGTCAACCACCGCCTCATCATTATCTTCTTGGCCAAAAATTTTTTCAATCTCCTTATTGCTTTCAGTAAAGTACGCTGCAAGAGATTCCAAGTATGTCATTTTTCTTTTACTTAACCCACACTTTGCAATTTCTGCGTTTTTAATTGGGTCTTTAAAGTCCTCGAAAAGCACTTTGTAGTCCGGAAACGTACCGCCATAATGGTCAACAACTCTTCCTTTAATACTCTTCGCTGCTAGGCCACTAATCTGCTGAGATATGATCGTACTGGCAAGTCTTGTAAAGTAGTCCTCAAGTGTATTAGGGACTTGGGTCTTCCTCAAATATAGCGAAAATTCGTTATTCTTTATATGAGGTAAAAGCGACGGGTCTCTCTCCAAAATGTGTTGGCAAGCTACGTTGAACTTTTCTTCATGTCTAGCAATATAATCCTCGGGAAGGGCGACCTCCACCAATGGAGACTCTAATTCTTTCGATATGCCATCGGCATTATTGTCTGCCTTTGTTAGCTCATTGTGGTCTCTTTTTAATTTCATTGATTGGAACCTTCCTGTCTGAGCATATAGTTTAAAATGGAGAATGTAGCTTCTCCTTCTCATATGTAGGACAATAAAACTCCTTTATCCTCGAAATTGTTTTACAACTGATCTAATATGAATTTCTGACGCCACCCCGCCTTAAGGGATTCATTCATTGCCACCGAAAAGAGAATAACAGAACAAATTGGTTGAATAGAAGACATAAAACTGAAAGGTTTATAAACCAAAATAGTCATAGATCAGAAAGGAACAGACAAACATATATAGATATAGAGATGGATTTGACGATTTCAAACGAGATTACTGGTGAAATATACGGGCCAATAGAAGTAAGTGAGGACATGGCTTTGACTGATTTAATAGCGTTACTCCAGGCCGATTGTGGGTTTGACAAGGCAAAGCACGACCTATACTATAATATGGATATCTTAGACTCAAGCAAAACTCAATCTTTGAAAGAATTAGGGCTCAAAACTGATGACTTACTATTGATTAGAGGCAAGATTTCTGATTCTATTCAAACAGATGCTACCAATATGTCCGACGAGGTATTCGTTGAACAATTCAGACAGGAGTTGCTGAGTAATCAAATGCTCAGATCACATCTTGTATCTCAAATCCCCGGATTGAATGATTTAGTAAATGACCAACAGCTCTTTAAGGAACGATTGGGCCCGCTCATCTTGCAGAGACGTTATGGTGGTCAAAGCACCGCAATGAACCCGTTTGGCATTCCGCAAGATGAATATAATAGGCTAATGTCTAATCCTGACGACCCTGACAATAAAAAGAGAATAGCAGAGCTTGTCGACCAACAAGCGATCGATGAACAGTTGCGCAATGCCATCGAATATACACCAGAAGTATTCACTCAAGTCCCCATGCTTTATATTAGTATCGAAATCAATAACTATCCTGTCAAAGCATTTGTAGACACTGGTGCCCAAACAACCATCATGTCCACCAGATTAGCGGAGAAGACCGGCCTAACGAAAATGATTGACAAGAGGTTTATTGGGGAAGCTCGTGGTGTAGGAACAGGTAAAATCATTGGTAAGATCCACCAAGCTCAAGTCAAGATAGAAACGCAGTATATTCCATGTAGTTTTACTGTCCTAGATACAGACATTGATGTTCTAATTGGATTAGACATGTTAAAAAGACATTTGGCTTGCGTAGACTTGAAAGATAATGTTCTCAAGATAGCTGATGTGGAGACAAAGTTTCTAAGTGAAGCAGAAATACCAAAAAGTTTTCAGGAGGAATTACCAGGACCAACGTCGGTCGCATCTTCGTCTAACAAGCCTGCTGCACCTACCAAGACAAGCTCTAGTTTGCAGCCGCAACCCGGTGCTGTACCGGCGCTTGCTCCAAAGACAGGCGTAAGACCAACGGCTACAGGAAGAACCACAGCTGGTGTTACGAGAATGTTCCCTGAAAACACAATCAAACAGCTTATGGACTTGGGATTTTCTAGGGACGCTGTTGTCAAGGCCTTAAAACAGACTAATGGGAATGCAGAATTTGCAGCATCGCTCCTTTTCCAATGAGCAATCAACAGGAAACTAAAATGCTAATCTGGTTGAGAGTATATAAAAGATCTGGTTCAACAAGTAAAATTGATGGGCCGTTATAGGACAGACTCATTTATTATTATTTCTATTATTGTTTTTTTGGTTATATAACTATACTTATATTAAAGTATATGAATGCAAGTAGGTTGTGTACACTTCTGATAACAAACCAGTCAAAAGATTCTTTCGTAAAATAAAACATATGCATTTGGTGTAATAAATTCATTATTAAACCTTATAGGTCGATAAATTGTGTCATCGAAAAAGTACCAACCTTTCTGAGGACCCTTAAAGACATATGATGTGTAATGGCCACCATATAAGCTTCCTGAATGGCACGCAACCCCGTATAACCTATATCTGAATGGCGGAATTTGGCCTCTGGTGGGAATGTCCTCATCAATTATGGCTTCATGATTGAAAGCTCTGGCCCAGTATGGTGTAAGATCCAAGAAACAAGGATACTGTACAAACACGTTGTTTTTATTCATTTGGTTATCAAATCTCTTCAGATTAATGATCAGTTTTTTGGGCAACCTGGTAATCTTAAGTTGCTTAGTGGAAGGTTGCTTTTTTAGACATTTAGAACACGACCATTGTTCACCGATGCCTAATTTTTCACATTTAGTGAATTCTCTAAAACAATCCAACACGTTACAGGTCATAATGCGTGGGACAGGGACGGAAAGAACAGAAAAAGTTTGGTATGTCGTAGAAGTATGTTCACAGGCCTGGCATTGTAATCTAGACGCGTACTGTCCTTGAAACAGATCTATTACTGCGCTGAAATCAGTTAGCAAAAATCTTTCCCATTCAAGAGCGCTAGCTTTCCGTATAGACATGTTTTCTCTCATCCGTTCCTCTTCTTCAGACAGTTGTTTCAGATGTTTTTTGCCACCATTTTGATTTAAATCTTCATGTAATCCGTCGAGTAAAAACTGACAGAATTCTTGACAATCCTGCTGCATCGAATCGCTGTAAATAGAGTTGATATGGCCACAAGTCTTCTTAAATTGGATGGTCTGGACCGGGGCTATTCTCGCATTCGGAGACTTGAACGCACCATGCCTGTGCATAGTATGAACCAAATTGGCAAAGTTTTTAGCTAACAATCCCTTGGAACCTCTCATATTATCGAAGTTGATAAAATTAAGGTAAGTGTTGTCCAAAAACATTCGAGTCAAGTCGTGCGTACCTACCATACATTGAAGTATGCAATTCATGTAGCAGCAATTGCCCATATTTTCTAACCCCACAATAAAATCCAAGTCAAAAATCTGTGGGCTGTTCTGAACAGGCGGCCTGGAGAGCGACAAATTCTGTTGCGGTAAAGGCGGAATACGCGGCGGAATCACATTGGCCTGATGTAGCTGAGGACCTGGAGACAGCGTTTCTATGCTGGTAACCTTATCATGGACAAACGTTGATGGCTTTTCCTTGGGGACGGCAATTAAAGGATGAGGGCTGAGGGTGTGCAAAACGGAAGAGTCTTTATTAAAATGTGATAAGGTGGCCACTTCTGGGTAGTATAAGGGCACTTGAGGAGTCTGGACGGTTGCTTGTAAAGGTTGAGATTGCGCCTTCATTGACACTAAAGTGGGACTTTTCCCCCTGGGCGGAGAGCGAGAAGTCTGGCTAAATGAACCTGCAGATGTGCCTGGAATGGCAGAGGATGGCAACGGAGACGGCGATGCGAGTTGAGTTTGTCCAGCAGAAAACGTTTGGTAGGCGCCACCTAGTTTGACCCAGTTGGAAAACCCTTTTTCCAAAATGAGCACCTTCGCTACAGAATGTTGGGACAAAATGTTGGCAAGAATGCGTGTTTGCCTTTGCTGGAAGTCTCCTTGCGATTGCGTATCAGTGTAGAGTACGATGTATTTGAACGTGTTTCTTTTGGAGAAGAGTTCAATTTCCAGCTGTGGTGACGTGGTCAAGGAGACCCTTTCCACCAGCTGGTCTGTATAAGAGTCCTTGAACGAAACGGGTTCGATGCATATAATATGTTTGCATTTGATGTGGGCCTTGACGAATTCGGGTCTGGGCCGCACATCGACGAGCAAGAATGCGTCGTCATGGAAATGCAACAACGAGCTCAACTTGCTGGGGTCTATAGATTGCAAGGGCGCCAGTTTAGGGTAGTTTCCAATAACGCTACGTATTTTCCCAATATTAGGGTCGTTCTGTAAAGCGCGAAGCCTCTCAGTATACAAATGCCAAGCATTCTTGTCGTCGGCGTTCGAGAACCCGCCTAGCTTAGGAACACTATCGTTCAAGATCGTGTGCACAATCATGTAGTAAATGAACGCCGTTTCATTCAACCGGAGGTACGCCTTCGACAAATGGCCAGCGTCCTCTCTGGGAGCCTGCATAGCTATGTCGTGGCATGCGTCTGTATAGCTGGCCCATATCTCTGCGCACTCTTGGAGCAAGGGCACGAACTCTTGTGGCACGTCGTCATCTTGCAGGAACTCCTGCACGAGATGCGTCAGCCTGCTGAACCGATCTTTGGTGGATTCTCCGGCCTCGCTGTACGGTTGCTCTGAGCCCATTGCGTTTACACCTCTTTGTGTGGGGGAGCAAGAGAAGAAAATATGTCCATTTACTGGAAATAGCCCTGAATGCCAAACAGGTAAATATATACTCGATGTGTTGAGGTGAGGCGCAAGAAAAAAAAGAAAAAAACGGTGATCTTGTTAGCTAATTGAACATAGTTT
>NC_030980.1:457834-490884 GCF_001298625.1 Saccharomyces eubayanus
CCCTCTAAGCGGTATGAAGGATTATTATATATATATAGTATACTTATAGAGAGATAAAGGAAAAAAAAAGGAAGCGTACACAGCTACGTATTACGTGGTTCCTTAAATGGATTCGATTTTGACGTGTGGGGCCTCCTTGTCCATGACGACGTTCCCGGACGAGGAACGGCTGGTGGTGGTTTGTTCAGGGACTTCGTCCTCGTCGTCTTGCACGTTGATTTCACCGTCCTGGTTGAAGTTGATGTTGTCCACCTTGGCGAACAATTGTTTCTTTTGCTCCTCGGTCAATTCTTGTTTCTTCTTGTTCTTGATCCAGTAGCCTGGGTTGATGTGTTTCATCTGCAAGTTCTTGGCGAAGGGCAAGTGGCCGCGTCTTTCTTCAAAGATCATCAGACTCAACACGATAATAAGCACCAGCCAATAGATGTTGTAACACAACATGGAGGACAGGTACCCGGTGTTTTGCCATCCGAGCAAAGCGTTGAAGATATCCCACCCGTTGTCCAGTTCCGGGTTGCAGCAGTTGACGTGGTACACGGCCTTTCTGATGTTGTAAGACCCATTACCGTCACCACCTTCGGAGGCGTCACCACCACTAGCAAGGTTGAATCTATAGTTTTCAAAGTACCAAGCACCACGGGAGAAAAGACCGGCGGAAATCAGATACAAAATCGAGGTGGACAGGATCAAGAAAATCTGCAGCGAAGATTTGGAGGCACCGTAGTACAACAGGAACCCGACCAAACCACCACAGATCAAACCGACCACAACAGGCAGCGGGTACGCGGAGGCGTGCGAGCCCTGTGTGGTGATACCGGCACCGGCAACGAAAACAACCGCTTCCAACCCTTCTCTCATCACCGTGATGAAGGGCAGAATAAACATGGCGTATCTTCTACTCAAAAACCCGATCTTGAAGTAGTCTCTCTTACGGTGAGGAACCTCGACCAAAGACCGCGCGATCTTYACTCTCCACTTACTCTGCATCTTGTTCATTCTCAACATCGGAATCCCCATCATGGAGATCATTACCGTCGCGATCATACAAAAAATACCTTCCCACAGATCCTCGGCAGTCCCGAAAATGTCCTTTTGCAAAGAGTAGTACGCACCGATGAAACCAGCACCGATGGCCAGACAGATGATGAACCCGAGCACCACCCCGGTCCACACCTGGATCTTCAACTTACGGTACAACACCGGGTCCTTGTGCCCGATCGCCTGGCTCAAAAACGACAGCAGCACGGAGATAATAATCACGGCTTCCAAACACTCTCTGAACACAACGAAGAAAACAGCCACGTTAAAAACTTTGTTAGGCATGGCGGTAAGTGTATGTGTAAGTGTATGTGTATGTATGTATGAAAGTGATGAGCTAGCGTGAGGACCGGCAAGACGCAATCTGCCCTGCTGTTTTTTTTTTTGCTCATTTGAGCATTTTATATATAACCATGGCCTCGAGAAGACTCCAGCCCATCCTCATCGCTGGCACCGGGCCTTACAGCAGCAGCCAAGCAGAAATCGGGTGCATTCGTCCACTGCGTGCCGGCGCCAATGCCAATGCGCACCTAGTTAGCGCGCTCTACGGGCCCGGCACGGCTTGCACGGCCGGGGGGAAATAGCGGCCTGGCGTGAGTCGGCAGTCACAGCGCACCCGCTCGTTTAGTGCTGCAGCAGTAATCGCGCACCGCGGGCAGAATGGAAGTGGTTTTGCACCCTGGCGTGGGATTGGCGTGGAGCGTGTGTCAGCGCCGACTGGTGCGGTGTTTGCCAGACTGGGACTGGGACTATAACTATAACATAACATAACACAAGTGACTCGACTCGGCTCGTGGAAGTTGTAAGCGTTTCGGTGCGGGGGCGTTACCCGGCCGGGAGTTGGGAGACAGGTCTCTCTCTCTGAGGGTTTTGTGTCGCGGGGGTGGGAATGGGCTGGCATGGGTGTTTTTGCGATAGTAGGAAGCAGAGGTTTGCAGAGGGCGTCTGAGGTTGGGTGCCGTGGGGGATTTCGATGCATCCAGCGTTCTGGACCCGATCAGAATTAGAAAGATGTTTGAGTCTTGTTGCGTGTATCGTTGTTCTTTTGGGCAGGCTTTGCCTAGGGTATTGCCTTACTCGCGTGTTCGGCCGATTTTGGTAGAGCCGGCGGCGCTACCATGTGGGCACTGTCTACCGGGTAACTGGTATTGTTGCTCTCTTATTTTATTTTTTGGTCGAAGCAAACAAAGAAGGCGAGAAAAGGCGAAAAAGCTTAAGGCGCACGATTGGGATGGTTACAACAAGCACTCATGCAGGGCAAACCACACACACACACACACACACACAGAAGCACACAATGAGTCTACCGGAGATTTTGCCCTTGGAGGTCATAGACAAAACAATCAACCAGAGAGTGCTGATCGTGCTGCAGTCGAACCGCGAATTTGAGGGCACGCTGGTCGGCTTCGACGACTTCGTCAACGTCATACTGGAGGACGCTGTTGAGTGGCTCATCGACCCGGAGGACGAGACCAAGAACAAGAAGGTCATGCAACACCACGGCAGAATGCTTTTGAGCGGCAACAACATCGCCATTCTTGTGCCAGGCGGCAAAAAGTCCCCTGCCCAGGCGTTGTAGAATAGTAAAACAAGGCGAAATTGTATAGTGCATATGAGTATATATAAATATATAAACAATATCAGTTTTTTTTAATTATTTTTTGGCCTTACTTTGCTCGCCACTGGTGATTTGCTTCACCAGCGCCTCCAGCTTCGCGTTCGTGAGGGCAACGTCTTTGCCCCGCATGCCCACCGTGCAGTTCATGAGATGCCATATCCCGACTACGTACTGCACTTTGTCCATCCCGCCCTGGTGCCGGCACATGTCAAAGCACTTGCCGGAGATCCCGCGGATCTCCTCCAGGTCGTGTTCGAGCATCCGCCCGCCCAGGTAGTTCACCAGCACCTGCAGCAGCAACGCCTTCTTGAGCTTGAACCGCTCGTCCACGGCACCACCGCCACTGGCAAACTTGTTGCTCGAGTAGAACTCGCGAAGCTTCGACATGTACTCGGCCCGCTCCTTGTCGCTGCACGGCAGCGGGTTCCAACTGAAGGGCTCGAAGTGGCTGAACAGCCACAGAATCGTCACCGTGCACTCCCATATCGGGTTGAACTGCAGGTCTGTCTCCCGCAGCAGCCTCTCCACCTGCTGCCACACCTTGTTGCACTGCTCCACGAGCTGGGCCTGCTTGTCTCCCGGACACCGGCTCACCTTCGCCGCTTGCACGGTGTAGCAATTTAGCAGCGATATCATCTTTACTTCGCTCGACGTGCCACCAGACTGCGCCAGGCGCGTGTACTCCTCCACACCCCCCCCGCCTTGAAATTGGACCTGCATCGCTTGTAGTAACTTTGTGTATGCCGGAGAGGGTCCCAGATTTGACGACGACGACGACGACGACGACGACGCCGCCGCCGCCTCAACCACGGCGCCATTCAGCAGTATTTCCTCCCACACTTTGTAAAAGTCGCAGAAATCAAGAATGCTCTTGTACGTTTGGACCCGTGAGTCCAGCTCGTTCATCGACACGCCGCCTGTCCCGATAGTCTTCATCAGCTTCTGCGTCGTGGAATGCACTTTGGGCAGAAACTTCCTCGAGAAGTTCCCCTTCCCGTCGTAGCAGTTCACGATGTAGCTTACGCTTTGCAGTAACAACAGAATATTTTTCAGTTCCTTGTAGTGGAAAATTATTGGCAGGTCCACTTTCAACGTCACCCCAGGTGCAATACTGATCATGCACCCTTTGTCTTCATCATTGACCAACGACTGCTTGTTCACATCGAAAAATCTCTTGAACTCGTTCAGATGCTCTGTAATGTTCCCGTCTTTGTAAACTTGGATCACCATGTTCAACGCCAACTTCCATGCATATAGCCTGGGTCCCACCGTGTCCAACTCCGTGCTTCTCAACTCTTCAATTGCAGCTTCAGGGATGGGGAATCTCTCGTTCAGTAAGTAGTTCACGTAGCACAAGTTCAGGAACCACTTCCATTGTGACTTATCCCCGCATTGCGAGAGCAACCCAGCGAAACTCGTTTTCACCCTACGGTGCTGTTTCAGTTTGATACAAAGTGCCACCCCAACATACTGGAATACTAATGCCCAATTTTGGTAGACTTCGTCCTTTAAACTCGTCATGTACTGCACTAACTCATTACAGTTTCTTAGCGCAATCTTGTAATGGAACTTCGTATCTCTCATCAATGGTAGATCGTGTACTAATAAAAACTCGCAATGCATGACCTCTTCCACCACACACATGCTGTTCTGGTGCGTTTGCAACCGTTCCTTCAAACTTGAAATGTACAACTCGGCTAAATCGAAGTTATGCGTCTCATGTATTAGTAACTCCACCATCTCAAACGTGATCTTGCTATCCTCCACGACGGAGAGCGTGCATTTTCCCTTCATCATTTGAAACATCCGGATAGACATATTTATCAGGGTGTAATACTGCTTCAGCTCCTCTTCGGAACTGATCTTGCTTGCAACAGAGTATGCATGGTCTCGGTATTCGTGAGCTAGTTGATATACCTGTGATATACTAAGTCTATGACCAGAATTTTCCATTCTTCCTCAGGAAATGCTTAGTGATAGTTCGATTGCCACCGCTCTAGATCTCCTTTGATCGTTTCAGTTCCGGGGTCGCTATTGTTAACAGATCTAACTCATCACCTTCACGTATTTAATAATGACCGTAAATAGTTATTTTTGGGTTTACCTTACGCGAGCGTTTTGAAAAAAAAAAAAATTGAAGATCTACAAACATATAAAACTTAACATATCAAGGATTCTCTGTGAGTTTTCGTCTTTAAACGTATTTAATGGCGACGAAGGAATAGGCAACGTAGAAATAGCAGTAGTGACTGTTTTTTGGATTATACAATCAAGGGGAAGGTATCATATAAGAAAGAAAACGACTATTAGTGAAAAACTACTTTGTGGAAAAAAGAAATAAAGGCTACAATTTTTTTTGGGCTAAAGAATAATAACAATATACCGTAGTGAAATTATCAATTATGGCCGATGAGGAACGTTTAAAGGAGTTCAAAGAGGCAAATAAAATAGTGTTTGATCCAAATACCAGACAAGTATGGGAAAACCAGAATCCCGATGGTACAAAGCTAGCAACTACTTTTCAAAGTGAAGAAGACATAAAGAGGGCGGCCCCAGAATCTGAAAAGGATACATCTGCCACATCTGGTATTGTTCCAACATTGCAAAATATTGTGGCCACTGTGACTTTGGGTTGTAGGCTGGACTTGAAAACAGTGGCACTACATGCGCGTAATGCGGAGTATAACCCTAAACGTTTCGCTGCTGTTATCATGCGTATCAGAGAGCCAAAAACTACAGCTCTGATTTTTGCATCGGGGAAAATGGTCGTTACCGGTGCCAAAAGTGAAGATGACTCTAAATTAGCCAGTAGAAAATATGCCAGAATCATTCAAAAAATTGGGTTTGCTGCCAAATTCACGGACTTTAAAATACAAAATATTGTCGGTTCGTGTGACGTCAAGTTTCCTATACGTTTGGAAGGGTTGGCATTCAGTCATGGTACTTTCTCCTCTTATGAACCCGAATTATTTCCTGGTTTAATTTATAGAATGGTGAAGCCAAAGATTGTGCTGTTAATTTTCGTTTCTGGTAAGATCGTCCTTACCGGTGCCAAGCAAAGAGAAGAAATATATCAAGCTTTTGAAGCCATATACCCTGTGCTGAGCGAATTTAGAAAAATGTAAGAAAGAAGGGGGGAAAAAACCTGGTTTTTTTTTAAAAACGATATTTATGGTATATAAAAAAAGAAAAAAGAAGAGGTAATTGTAATATCAAAACAGTCTTACAGAGTATTTTCTTATTTTATGTATCTATGTTTTATAATGAGATGTCAATGTGCATCGTGACGTTTTCTTATAGCATATCTGATTGTTGCGCATCACTGAGTGCAAATGAGGTGTTTTCCTTTTCACTTTTCAGCATAGCTAATTCCTTTTCTAGTTTGTATCTATGTTCACGTTCTTCGGCCAGTTCCCTTTCATATTTTCTTTGCGTACTCGTCAACACTTTTTTAAATTCACCTGTCATTATTGAAAGTGAGCGTGATCCAGAGCCACCTGTTGGACTTCCTATAGAAGAGGGAGAAGCCGGATCCCACGTAGCTGGCGAGCTCACCGGTGATGATATACTAAAATTACTTTTGTTTGAACTCAACTTGCTGTTTGCTTCCTCTAATTCTTTATTCATTTGTTCTAAGTCGTATATTTTTTTTTCTGTTTTATTCAAATTCGAATGATAGTTCAGTAGTCTATCTTGCAACTCCCTGTTAGTTCGTGTCAGTTTTTCAATGTCTTGTACGTATTCGGCACGATCGTTTTCAAATTGCTTAGTCAAAAAATTATGTGCCAGTTGCAAATCATTAAACGCCGTCTCCAACTCATCTAGTTTGTTAGAAGTATTTTTCTCTTGATCTGCGGAAGGGTTAGATGAAGCGGATAGTAACGGTGTAGTCTTTTCCAGGTTGACACAAGTGTTCAAAATTGAATTTATACCATTTTTCAAAAAATTCACAGGGTCGTCTAATGGGATGGGTTTGATATCGATACCTTTTTGAATAGAGTTTGACATCAAAAAGGAGGTCAATTCTTGCAGCACTTCATCCGTGTCATCGGTAGCATCGGCAGCGTGATTGGTACTGCTATTGAAGTTGTCAACACCGGCCGTGTTGGTGGAGGACTTGGCCCTTTTAGAATTTGGGAAACTATTATTTTTGTTTTCTCTGGTTAGCTGGTTCATCCCTGTGGTGTTGATAGATTCAAGAATTTCTAGCATCATTTCGTACCATTCCTTAGAGCCAAGTTTTAATTTCAATAAATCATTAAGCGTGGGCGCTGAATCATCAGAGTTGCGGCGATTTTTCTGAACGTAATATAATGCAAATTCAGATACCAGCTTTCTATCGAGGTCTATTTCTGAGTTATCATTTTTACTTGTATATAATAGATAGTCAAAGTAATCAACTGAGGTGTATGGCCTATTGTTATGGTGAGGATGAGATGGGTTTTGTGAAAAGAGATATTCCTTTAGTTCATCGTACTTTAGTGGATATTCTTCGTATCGTTCCGGACTGAAGAGCAGAGGGTTTGCCTTTCTTGAAAGCTCTAAATCAAATTTCTGCATTGTTCCTTGACACTTAAGAATTTTCCTTAGATTAGCTCTCCCAAAACAATCAAGTTTTTCGCACTCCTTCTAACTCAGCCCACTTGTATGATATCCTCATCATCGGCCAACACATACTCATTACTTGTTTGTTGACGTGAGCGCGACTTGCAAAAAAAAGCGTCATCGGGACAATGAGTGCTCGTGACAAGTTTGGCGTTTACCTTGTACAAAAAGAAAGGGGAGTCTCTCAATGGTACGATAATATAGGGAGAAGAATGTATATGTGGCAAATAGTAGTACAATCCCACGCACGAGGGTACGTAATTTGCTTTGCCACGCAAGTCATATGCTTAAAGCATGCACCCAAGCCTACGTTCTAGCTCCAACTGCGAGGAGCGAGAAATCCTCCTGAACAAGGGCAAAAATAGTATGGCACATACTGTTCATTCTCACCTTTACTACTATTGTCACCGATCCTTTTATCGCCAGATAATCCCTTTCCGAAGCCATGCCACAACGGCGTGAGGGAGTCCCTATCGGGGCTCGAACCCGAATCCCGCGAGTATTTTTACGGAAAAGCCCGGGACCCCAGTTACCTAATCTGGTTAATTGACCTCACAAATGAGCAATGACGTGCCTTCCCCTTGCCCCTCGATCCATAAGAAGATCTATTGTTATAATCTCCTTCGGAAAAACTATGCCATGAATAGTATCGATGTTCTCGAAGGCGCTGGATGAGGCCAAATGAGGGCTTTTCTATCCCTTTTTGCCCCGACAAACTGTAACTATATGTATATAAAGGTGAACGCTGCTCTTACCAGGTTCCTATTCTGGTTTGAGATTTCTCTTTACCATTTTATCTAGAAACTCAGTAAACTCAAACAAATATAATCAATAATGTTGTCTAACGCAAAGTTCCTACTACCATTGGCCATGGCTTCTACCGCTTTCGGGTTGGTATCCAACTCTAGCTCCTCTGTCATTGTGGCGCCATCGAGCGACGCTTTCATCGGCGGTAACGGCACTGCTACCTCTTCTTCTGTTCCAGTTTTCTACAACTCTACTGCTACCACAACACAATATGAAGTCGTTAGCGAGTTTACTACCTACTGTCCTGAACCAACCACATTCGTAACAAACAACGCTACATACACTGTCACAGCCCCAACGACTCTGACAGTCACCAACTGTCCTTGTACTATCGAGAAGCCAACTTCTAAAACCACAGCTTCCTCTACACATGACGTGGAAACAAACGTCAATGCTGCTAATGGAAAGGTAATTCCAAACGCCTTGGGTTTGGCCGGGGCCGTTATGATGCTATTATAAACTACTCTTCTTTAACAGCGGCTCTGTTTAAAACGGACATGTATTCTCTCTTCTAATCTCAAACTTCTCAATGTATTCATTTAAGTTCTTCTTTTTAAAATTGTATAGCATTTAAAACATTTTATTCATTCACGAAATGCAACTCTACTATCGGTAATTGTACTGAGTGCGGAAAACACCACTTTGTTAAAACTCCGGTGGAGAGGTTAGAGACGGGCCATCACAGTTACCGCCCATGGTAAATGCAGTTAAAGCTTTTGCGCCGAAATATATGTACTGTGTAGGCATACGAATGAGATTTTAACTAGGTCTATGGACCAAAAGCCCCGATACCTTCGCTAGCGATATTGTTCATAACAGGTTTGTAAGATATCAGTAAGGGCGACCTGTCAAGCATGATGCTTACGACGAATACTACTGATAAGAAGAGTAGGCGCATATGTCTCTTCGTTTTCATTTCCACGTTTCGCATGATTCTTTATCGGTTTGTTTTACGTTGCCTGTTTCTTCAGGTGAAGGTCTTGGTCCCATATACCGTTATATACAATACACCAAAGCTACACTTTTATGCATTATGCAATCACTACAGTTGCTAAAGTAGGCATCTGTGTCCAAGGTCATCGTTTTCGAGATGGATCTATGTTGTATCACTATTAAGTGATACAGGGTTAACTCAGGTATCCTAAGTTCATTTTTTTAGTGACACAGAATGTTAGTAAACATATTTTTCTTTATTTAAGTGCTGGATACAACTAAAAAGAGAATCTTGGACCTAAAACTAATTTGTTCATGGACATATATAGTCCGGGTGCTTCATTCAAACAAGGCCTGTTCTGGAGTAGAATTTCGAATGTGATACTAATCTCCTGTATGATTTACAATAATTCTTTTCAAGTACTTTTCAGTTGCGACGTGGTAGACTTGTACCTCGCATACAGTCTTATTAGCCTTAGTCAAAATGTAATAATAACATCAAAAGTTGGTTTCGTGGTCTAGTCGGTTATGGCATCTGCTTAACACGCAGAACGTCCCCAGTTCGATCCTGGGCGAAATCAAGTTTTATTTTTTCCACGCAACAACGACGATTAAAAACCACACATGCAATTGACATTTTCTTTATATATTGCATACGCTTGTATTCTCATTATATTATTATTTATGTATTCTCTATAATTATTGCTCCATATTTTAATTTTTCTTTTGATACATTAAAATATAGGCAGTTCTTGAATCAGAAGCTTCCTCACCACCCTTCAAAACATCATCGTCTTCCAGTTCAATAATATTTACATCGTCAATTCTGTACCACTTATTATGCTCACTGTGATAAACATCTGCCGTGTAATGGCCGCCATCGGAGCTTACGCCGTGGTGATAAATCACACCAGTTAGTTTATAATTTCTATCGGCGATGCCTGAGGCGTGGCTCTTCAACGTTATAGAAGACATTGATTCTTCAGGAATAATTAATTCATGGCCATATTTGATTTTCTTCCTTATCTTCTCGATACGTCCATTGTATGCATTATAGTTTGTCATTGCGTTATCTTTATCCACGTTGTTTATGAATGAAAACCGTTTAAACTGGATCAAAAGAACCTGGGGTAATTTGTCGATAAATGTTTGCTTCTTGGCTTCGACATCATTGCCCGAAGAGGATTTGAATSGTAATAGTTCGTATTCGCTAAATTTTTTGAATGCAGTTTCCAGATCATTCACGCTGGAGTCTGAAATATCCAATTGGATTGTTTGGAATGGATCCAGTGTAATTGATTGAGATTCTTTGTTGTTTGGTATATCTAGTACGGATCTAAATTGGCCACCAAACAATTTCGAAATTGGTGACGGAACAATCTCCACAGTTCTCTTGGCCGCAGTCTTGGTCTTTTTACCTCTTTTGCTAGTACCGCTAACTTCATGCCAACCGTTCTCTTCGGTAGAGTCGTCACTAATCATGCCATATTTCTCTATCAATTCCTTTAATCTGGGACTTGCATTCTTAATGAATTCCGCCTTGCCATAACGCGATAAGTTTCTGATGAAGAAAATCTTCAATTGTTCATCATTGATGCTTTGCAACATGTTTTGAATTTCGTTGTCGGTTAAACCATCAATGGCGAATATTAATTCTTCGTGTAACTGATCTAATAAATGAGTCAAAAACTCCTCAGCATCCTCCTGATGGCCCCATTGTAAGTCTTTGAATTTAGGAATTGTGGACAAAGTCTTGTAAAAATCATCCGGTTTGACAGCCTCTGCGGTAGCATTGTGTTGGAAATTCTTAGATTTGATTGGTTTCTTTGAATCTGTCTCTGTAGACTTTTCATTTTCATTTGCACTTTCTAATGATTTTTCATACGTTTCCATATCGAATTGTTTATACATGGTTAAGCAGGCATCTAATAGTCTGCATGATGAGGTTCCTATTCTTGAATTTGTGTTCCGTGTGCTCAAGACGTTTAATACGTCGATGAACGGTTGGCAATAAAGTAGGACTTGTAATACAGAACTCATGAAACAGATGTTGGCCCTATTGATTATACCTCTTGGAATGATGGAATGTAATGGAATCTTATTTTCGGTGTCTTTGTTTTGCAAAACGTAACTGATGAAATCAGGATCGAAGCACATTCTTAATGCAATGGAACCTAGTGGTTCGATACCTTTAGTGGAAGGTGGGACGTATTTTTTGTCCTTTCTTTGAGGTTGCTTTGATGATAGCGAAGAATTGGTTTTTGCTGTGGCTGCTGTCGATAATGGCGTGGTTGTTGCTGTTGTAGAAGCGGAAGCTGAGGAAATGGTGGAACCCGAGGCTGACTTGTTACTGGCCTGTCTGCTCTTGATTGCGTCTGAGGCAATGGCGGACCAAGATTTGGCAGTAGGGAGTGTAGGTGACGACGACGCCTTGGCGGTATCTTCGTCAGCCATCTCTTCTAACTCCTCATTTTCCACAAGAGGCGAAACGGTAGGGACTGGCGCCTCCAAGATAGCTTCTTCACCTTGTTCCTTCTCGGTGTCGTCTTTCTTTGGTTCTACTTTCCTTTTATGTTCGCGGTTATCTTTGCTCGCTGGTGGTTTTTTATCGTCTCTATCTTTGGTTTCTTTATCTACTTCTGATTCCACTTCTGCCTCAGTTTCTTCGCCGTTTTTTGATATCGTGTGACTTTCCCTCTGGTGATGGGTGGTGCTCTTTTCTTTAGTGTGTTCTTCCAAACTTTTGGAGTCCAAGTTTAAAGACTTCAAGTTTAGATCGTATCTCTGGGCACTTGCCGCAGCGAATTCCGATTCCGTGGTGTTGATGAACAGTGGCAGCTGAATGGAGTTTGACGAGTTTTCTTTGAGGTTTTTCAATTTAGTTACATCGAACTTGAATAAGTCATACTGCGGCGAGGAGTTGTATGAAGGAGAGGGGGTCGAGCCATTGGTGCTGGAAGAATTGGCCTGCTTCTTGACGGGTGTGTTGTTGCTGCCGTTGTTTGCGCCGTTCATCATGGGGATATGGCTGTTTGAGTAGTTGTGGTGGTAGTTGTGAGATTTGTTGTAATTCACACCGGTGCCGTTTGAATTGGCGTTCTGGCCATTGCTGTTGTTGGCAGGCCCGTTGGAGTGCCACTTCTTCTTGTTTATGCTGTTGTTGCCATTGGCGCTCCCGGTGTTCATGTTGTTTTGAGGAGGCAGGTAGTGTGGGCTAGTATTCTGATGATACATCGCCTGGTTTTGGGTGACCATATTGAGCGAGTACGCGGGCATTTGCGTTGGATATAGATAGGGCGCCTGGGTGTAGCCGTACATCTGCATGGGTGCCTGGTAGATGGGGATTTGCATGTTTGTTGGTGTGGGTGGTGGCGGAGAAGAGGTCTTGGGATACATTGAGTACGACTCTTCTTTATTAGCGTCTTGCATATTCATTGTGGAAGAAGGGAGGAGGGGTGCCTGGGCGAGCTGGAGTGGGTGGCGAATGCGCTCGTGCTTTATTGCCTTTTATTCGTTCTTTTGTTTTACTCTGTTGTATTCTAGTACATTCATTTCCATTTTTTTTTTCTTTTTCTTTTTCCATTCCTTTGGCCGTAGTGAAGTTACCCTCTGCCCGGCATTGCGTGTGTGTAGATATATACATATATTCCTTTTTTACATAGCTATATTATTGGCCACGGCATGATCTTTGCAAACGGCGCCGAACAACTCGATGCCCTTTTCGATCTGGTCCGGCTCGAGGAAGCTGATAGACAGCCTGAACGAGGACTGGCCCCAGTTCTTCTCGTCGCCGACGACCTCGAAGTTCGAGCCGCTGGCCAGGATAACGTTGTGCTTCTGCGCCAGAACACCGGCGATTTCCTTGGCATCGTAGGCCGGTGGCAAGGTGATCCAGCTGAAGTAGCCGCCGTTCAAGGGAGGGATCTCCGTGCCCGGCGGCATGTACTTCTCGAGCGCCGCGGTCAGCACTGCGGCTCTCTCGGAATAGACAGATCTTAAGTACGCGATGCATCTCTGGGCGGCACCGCTACGCAGCAGCTCGCCCACGATCATCGAGTTCAACTGTGAGGGCGTACCGCCGGAGACGTTGGCGCCACCCTTAGACAACTGTCTGGCAAGGTTCGCGTTGATCGACTCGTGGTAGCCGAACCTGAGCCCGGGCGCAATCAGCTTGGAAAACGTCGCGTTGGAGACCGTGTTACCGAACGAGTCCTCGCCCGGAGCCGCCGTGACCCTGTCGAGATGCACCATTCTCAGAGGTGGCGAGGGCAGTTGGTCGGCGGGCGTGGTATAGTCCAGGATGTCGTACACGTCATCGGTGATGACCAGCATGTCGTACTTCCGGGCAATGTCGATGAGTCTGTGTCTGGTCTCGGACGAGTACGTGTTGCCCGTCGGGTTCGCAAACGTTGGAATGCAGTACATGACGTACTTGTAGATCTTCTTGGTGAGCTTCGAGCCCTGGATGATCGCGGTCGAGCCGCCACTGGCCTCGGCAGCCGCCTCGTGGTGGTCCAGCGCGGCCAGCAACGACTCGAAATCGATCGAGTCGTGGCCCTTCTCGTTGATCGCGGTCAGCTTGCCGTTGAACCCGGCATCCGTGAAGCAGTCGTTGATCAAGAAGTACGTCGGGGTGATGATGAACGCCTGCCTGGTATACCCGTTGTGCGGCAACGTCGTCTGTAAAAGAATGTTCAGCATGCCGTACGAGGCGCCGTTATCCAGATTCAAGTAGTCTGGCTGCGTCCTGGCGGGGGCCCCGCCCTCAAACTTGAACACCTGGTCATTCAAGAACCCGCAGATCTGCTCCCGCACCCACAGAGCACCTTCGTCCGACCCGTACGTCAGCGGATGCCTATTATAGGGGTCGTTATCGTACTCTCGGGTCTCCGGACCCAGCACGGCCGCGGTCGCCCGAACCACCTCATCTCGAGGCAGCAGCCTCGAGCTTGGGTGTCCCTTGAAAAAATTGATCTCTTTGTTAGCCATTTACGTTTGCTACTTCTTCTACCTGTTACTGTACTCTTTCTTTCTTTCTTTCTCCTTCTACTCAAGTATCAATCTCGAATCCTCTTCTCTTTATCACCACCTCGGCATCCGTCAGCGGCAGCCCGCGATAACACTGCCGAAACTCCGCTAGAACGCGTCGCGCCTGCGCTGGGCCGGGCACATGCCACAGGACCGCGCTCAACAGTAGCGGCAGCGACCATTCGTTCTTCACGACCAGCGGTTGCCGCCCAAACAGCGCCAGCGCGGCTGCCTGCTCCTGCGGCTGCTGTAGCTGGGCGGCTACGCCCACCGCCCTGGCCAACTGCGGGAAGTCCCGCAGCCGCAGTGGCGGCTGCCCCGGCAGCGTGTCCATCTCCTGCAAGAACACCTTCCACTTCTCGCTAAGCGCCGTGGAGTGCATAGTTCCGCGCGCAAAGGCCTCCACTTTGACCCTGCGGAGCTCGAACTCCACCGCCTGGGCCTCAGCACTGGCGCTGGCGCTGGTGCCACGGCCTAGCCCCATCGTCTGGTGGTGCTGCAGGAACTGCGCCGGCAGGAACAGCTTGTCCTGGTGCAGTGCCACGCCCGCCATGTCGCACAGCAGGCGGCCCTCCACCGCCAGCCGCCGCGGCTGCACGTGGTGGTACCACACGTACGCTATGGTTTCGACGTGTGCTAGCGCCGTCGCCCGCGCCAGCACCGTGTGTAGCAGCTCCACGTCCATGCTGGCCTGCTGCTGCTGGCGCAGCAGCAGCAGCGCACCCGGCATGTCTCCGTTGAGACTGCTCAGCAGGAGCCGCGAGCGCACGTCGGTGCCCATCAGTCTTCTCGTAATACTCAGCATAACGTTTTTTGTTTGTGTTTGTGTTTGTGTTTGTGTTTGTGCTCGTGCTCGAGCGTCGTGGTATCCTCTTCTCCTGTTCCCGTGTTCCCGTGTTCCTTACACTGCTGCTTAAAGCTCTTTCTGTAGGCGGAGTTTTGGTTTTTAACCCAACAACACAGCTCGGAAGCTCTCCGAGCCATGAAAAATTTAACCAGTACGTCTCTCTATACGTCCCTTTGTATCTCTTGGTGTAGAGCATATTTGTATATATTTACATATACGTAAACGGAGTAATAACGATCCTCCCCCTCCTCGACGATGTTCAAACTCACCTCTCGACTCGCCACGTCTAGGCTCGCTGTCTCCTCCAGACTGGGCTTTGCCCACACCGTAGTATCGCCCCGAGCCATCTCGCCATGGATCTCTTTACCGGTTAAAAGATTCAACTCCACAGGCCCGAACGGCAACGACGTGTCCGAAATCCAGACCCAGTTGCCCTCCATCGATGAATTGACCTCGTCGTCCGCGTCTCTTTCTGCTTCCACCTCGGACCTTATCGCCAACACCACCCAAACCGTGGGCGAGCTGTCCTCCCACATAGGGTACCTTAACAGCATCGGCCTGGCCCAGACCTGGTACTGGCCCTCCGACATCATTCAGCATGTCTTGGAGAGCGTCCACGTGTACTCGGGCCTGCCCTGGTGGGGCACTATCGCTGCCACCACCATCCTCATAAGGTGCCTCTTGTTCCCCCTATACATCAAATCCTCGGACACCGTTGCGAGAAACTCCCACATCAAGCCCGAGCTGGACGCCCTGAACAACAAGCTGATGTCCACCACGGACCTGCAACAGGGCCAACTGGTCGCCATGCAAAGGAAAAAACTGCTCTCTTCGCACGGCATCAAGAACAGGTGGCTAGCCGCCCCCATGCTGCAAATACCTATTGCTCTCGGGTTCTTTAACGCCCTGAGACACATGGCCAACTACCCGGTAGATGGATTCACCAACCAAGGTGCCGCCTGGTTCCCAGATCTGACTCTCGCAGACCCTTACTTGGGCCTACAAGTCATTACCGCCGCAGTGTTCATTTCATTCACGAGGCTGGGTGGCGAGACCGGTGCTCAACAGTTCAGCTCCCCAATGAAGCGTCTTTTCACCATCCTGCCCATCATTTCCATCCCGGCCACAATGAACCTGTCGTCCGCCGTCGTGCTTTACTTCGCCTTCAACGGGGCCTTTTCCGTCCTACAAACACTTGTCTTGAGAAACAAGTGGGTCCGGTCCAAGTTAAAGATTACAGAAGTGGCCAAACCAAGACCCCCCATCCCTGGCGCTTCATCAACGGAAAATATGGGCATTTTCCAGTCCATGAAACATAATATCCAAAAGGCAAGAGATCAGGCAGAAAGAAGACAACTAATGCAAGACAAGGAAAAAAAATTACAAGAAGACTTTAAGGAGAAAAGATTGAACTCAAAAGTTAAAATCGTTCACAAATCGAATTTCATTAATAACAAAAATTAAATAATACTCTATATCTCTCTGTAAATATACACTACAAACTGAAAACTTCGTCCCCCCACGTGATCGGAAAAAACTTGCTATTATTGAATTATCTGTCGCGAACGTATGTGTGTGTGTTTGCGTACATTTATGTGCGTGTATACTGATTGGTTTACTGTCCAAAGTAGTCATTTGGATTCTTGATGAAATCCTGGAGAATGGTTTGAACTGCCCCCAACCTGGGCCCCATGCTACTCGCCAAATCTTCTTGATTGATAAAACTCATGGAAAACACAATAGCCAAATTAGATGCGTCCATCTTATTATTAACAACATGCTGATGTACTTTATTCAAGTGGAACACTATTCTTCTCAAAGTTTGATAGTAGCACCTAGGTAGCTTTCCCAGTAGTCCATTCATCATTCCCTTGTATTCTTCACAGGACATATCATGCGCTTTGTATTTTATGGCTAAATCAGTAAAATCGTTTACCATTGCATGTGAGAAAAGGGAGTCCGGTAGCTCTCTCAAATACATCTTGAAACATCCTGCGATGGCATTCACTTCAAACCATCTGTCATCCTCTAAGGTGAAGGAGTTATCGGTGGCACCTTCTTCGTCAAATGCGTTCTTCAATGCATTGATACTACCAATGGAACCGGGAATCCTATATAGCCCTACCTCGTCCAACCCACGTAGTTCAATTTCTTCCAGTAATTTCACAACAATTGTAGGAATTAATGTATTCTCTCTCTCACAAACATCTTCTAATGGAACTCCAAATATCTTGTTGTGTGTCTTACCCTTATATCTCTTGGAATGGAACGAATACCTCTTGGAGGCCTTGATCATCTTCATCCATTCATTGAGATCATTGGAATTAGTCGTTTGAATTAAATATTCGTGGCCATTTTGCATAACGACCTTAAATGCATAATAATAAGCCGGAATATTTCTGTGATTGATTATTTCCATTATCGATTTTATTTCAAATGTTTTCAAACTATAACTGGGTTTCATATCCTGCAACTGCATCGAATCGACCTCCGGTAATATACTAGGTAAAATAGATTTATTACTTGAAATCTCTTGTGATAATATGCTGTTTAATGAATAATTAGAACTTGAGGTGTTGAATCCACCAATTGAAAATGGTCTTCTGAAAAATCCACCAATTTTTTTACTGAC
Organism: Saccharomyces eubayanus; assembly: GCF_001298625.1. Classification (NCBI taxonomy): domain Eukaryota; kingdom Fungi; phylum Ascomycota; class Saccharomycetes; order Saccharomycetales; family Saccharomycetaceae; genus Saccharomyces; species Saccharomyces eubayanus. The sequence goes on from NC_030980.1 coordinate 475,343, forward strand.
CCCATTATGACTGGAATTGGATACGACTGATGATCTATTCGTCGAAAATGAAGCCATTGAGCCCCTTTTATTCCTTGCTGAATTACCACTCTCAAGAACACTAACTACGGGAGGTGATGTTTGACCAGTAATTTTATTACCGTTGTCGTTGTTATCACTTGGGCTTTGATTTCCTGGTATAATAACGGATCCTCTATTTTTCTTGGGCACAGTTTGTTGTAAGATGGCAGAGTTTTTCGAATCCCTTTCTTGATCAAATAAAATCTCCAATTTTCTGGCTTCTCTTTTAATTTTTTCAACTTCACTGACTAAGATTTCATTGAATAGTCCTCTCTCTTGAAACCTCTTTGATTTAGCTTCTGATACTGATACAATTTTAGTCTTCTTTCTGTACGTTTTATTTGAATCTTCGAAGTCATTTAACAAAACACGACCAAAATTATTTCTTTTCGAGGAGTTTTCGTCATTCATCTCAGAATTAAACAAAATTTCTCTTTCGTTAGGGATCAAATCTAAGATATTCGAAATTATATTGTTAACAAATCTCCTTTTATCAAAGTTGATTAATTTAGAATTTGTAATGCTCATGTTGGGAACAAACTGCGATATTTCTAATAATCTAGAAATAAACCAACCTGGACAAGGACATAAATTCTTAGACTTATTGCTGAATACATTATCAATCTCAATGAAGCTCTTTATATGTGCATCGTCTATTTTTTCTAAAATGTTATTGATTGATCTTAAATTTTGATTCCCGGCCGTAGTATCAGAAAGACTTTCAGAAGCTTTGATCCAAGAAAATTCATAGTTTCTTGACTCGGGTGAAGTTATAGCATGCGCTATAGCTGTTTCAATAAAAGATGGAATATGCGGGCATATAGCGTGAGGGCTTTCGTCATCCTCTGAATCAAATAAATCTAAAGTTCCGTTCTTCCACCGGATATAATTCAATATTTGTAAAATGACTTTACAAGTTATCAATCTTTCATTATTGCTCTTATTAACATTTGAAGATTCCATCAGGAAAAATGTGGTTAAACTCATGTGTAGCTTCACCAATAATTGAATAGACTGAGGTAATCTTTTAAATAAAAGAGTGCTCTCTCCATTATTGTCCTTAAAAGTTAACGTAGAAATCCAACTGAAAATATTTGAAATTTCAAGTTCATCTAATTGTAAATATCCTGAGCTTATCAATTTGCTTGATTTGAAATGTAATGGATAATTGAAAAATGAAACCAGCGATTCTTTGGAAAGCAGTTCTAACTCCTGGAAAATAACCACCCAATCTTTTTTTGATACTAAATTGAACTTCTTGGAAATGAAGTTGTCTAACTGATATATCCATTCAAGTATGTCTTCATAGTTACTGGAGTTTAATTTTTGAAAAGATATAATCATGTCATCATTGAAGGAAGAGTCTTCAAGGATGCTGTTAAAATCTGTGAAAGAAAAAGTGTTAAATGAATCCAAACTATCGGTTATTCTCCTTTGAGTTCTATTGACACCAATAGGTCTGTAAAGCTGCTTTTGGTACACTGACTTAATACTGTAAAATAAATCTGTTAGTGTAACCAATAAATTCTCTGTTTCAATAATAAGATCTTCTGGTAAAGTGTTCTGCAACTTTAGGTTGGCGACTCTTCTGGTCCATTCCGTAGATACCTCCTGTTCCATAATTTTAATGATGTCCAATAGAGTGGAGTTGCTGGATAAATCGTCTGTAAAGTCAGAGTAATGGTTTTTCACCAAGTGTAGTATAGCTTCAGCGGCGCCAATTTGAATTTTGGCCATATAAACAGGGTTTACATTTTTTTCGTCGAGAACCTTCATGTCCCATACAGGAAAATTTTGATTATAAAGGCCTAACGATGAAGATGCCATGTTAGCATCCTCTGTCATTTTCAGTTTTGTATCGTCATTACGATCCAGAATCTTGGAGATTGATACGCTACAGCTTTTGGCACCAATGTATCTTTTGGCCATGTTTTCTAATACCGCTGTTGTAGTGGTGAAACTTTTGTATGTATTGAAAAACGTTTCCGTAAAAGTATCGTTATCCATGGTTAGTTTAACAAATGCATAGTCCAATAGCCCAACATTGTCATCAGGAAGTCCTTTATTAGAGCTATTTCTTTGCTTTTGATGATAATAATAGTTTTCAAGGTCTTTAGTATCAACTAATTTTGAAAAAATATTGGCAGTTAATACTAGTAAGTCAAATATCTTATCTAGTGATGATGATTTTAAGACCACGTGAATTATCGATTCCTTTAATGAATCAGATACTTGTCCAATATTATTGAAAAAATCCATATTTTCTAAGGTTTTACTCAATCTTCCAGTGGTATCCATGGAATCCCTAACTGTCTGGTTTGAAGTGGCGGTATTGTTAATGATCATAGAGGAGTGCTGTGAAAATCTTTTCGGTGTTTCTATAACCATACTAGCAGGACGGGATTTACCATCATTATCGTAAACAGACTTGAAAACCAGATCATCCGATATGTGAAACACGTCCATGTCAATATTAAATACATCTCTTACGGATTTCAATAATCTCTGTTTATTTGACTGTTTTGATGACATTTCTTTAATCACAGGGCCATCAATTTTACCAATACCAGTAACTTTATTATTGTCATTTGTCGCACTGGAAGTGCCATCCATAAACGAGCTTAAGGTGTGACTGTTGGAAATAATTGGAATTGGTTCGCTAATTGAAAGTGATTTCGAGAGGCGGGCCGAAGATCTGGGGGGAGGTAATTTTGCATCACCTGCAGCGCCCACTAATGTATTTTTAGGAAACAGTGAATAATTTGGCAGTAATTCATTGAACAAGATGGGTAAATAACTTCCAGTCACTAAAGCACTTCTTTGGGCACCGATTGTGGAGTATCCTTTTTGGTCAACTATTGGAGGTTCAAGTTGAACACTCAATTTCATTATTCCCTCTATGTTTAACGGAGATTGCGCTAAGTGGAATTTCCATAGCTGATAAATAAGGCTGGTGGATGGATCTTTTTCCTTGATATGATTGGATGAACTGGTTGTATTTCTCATAGAGTCTATTGATTGTAACCTTTGTTGCCACTTATGGAAAGCATTCTTGGTTCTATTAATTTTCTTCTCCAAGTATTTGAATTTCGTATCAGAAGGTAAATCATCAGCGTGGATTAGTAAGTCGCCAAAATAAGAAATGACATTAGCCCTTGTAAAATCGTCATCTAAGTTAGGTGGAGCAAGAATGAAGACACTGCTTGTGGACCTTGATGACCTTTGTCGCCTTTCTAATTGAATGATGGTAGGAACCCAATCTTTGAAAATAGTTTTGAGTGACTGATCGGGCACATATTTCCATGAAGATGATCTTAAAACAGGGACGGAGCAGATAATAGTGGCAACGGCTAGCCATGATACCATATCACCTAAATGTTCAAATCTGCAACCGATTTGAACCCATTTATTTAATAATTCAGCTTTTAGTTTTGGTGTCATTTTTTTAATTGATGTGGCATTTGTTGGGAATAAATGTGATATTAGTAGTCTCCCCAGGAAATGAACGTTTTGGTTATTATTAAATACTAGTGGGTTTAATGAAATTATTTTTTGGTTAACGAACTTGGAATCATAAAGCAGAGAATAGTCAAATTTTGGTGCCCAAACTTTGTCAAATTTTAAATTGACTTGATGAACTTCATCAGCCAATGCCCTAATGTCTAAAGAGAGAAAATGGCTTGGATCTAAAATACTCTCTAACTCACGTGCCGATGCTACTGTTGTTGTTGATGATGAGGATCGACTAAATGCGGTTAGTTTCATTAATTCGTTATGCTTATTGGCGATTTTGATTTTCAGAGTATTAGAAATTTCATCGTTATGCAAGGATATGGTGTCTAATAAAGATATTGTAGCCTTGAGCATCTGCTCATCCAACAGAAATCCCGGAAATACATCGAGGATAGTTTTTGCGACTAAAGCTAATCTTTGGGTCATGGAGTCGTCCATACCAGGAGTTATATTATAAAATTGGGTGGAATTATTTGTCAATTTAGATTTATTCTTGGTAAAGGAAAGCCCATATTGGTTAAATATTTTCAGAAATTTAATAAAATGATCTATCAATGGAAACATTAACAACAAATTAATAATAGTTCTATGGGTTTTTGACGATGACTTTTCATTGGATATATCTGAATGTTTTGAATTAGGGTAAAATAACACTGCATGGCATAAACTTTCGATTGTGCCAGATGTAATTTTTCCGTCTTTATCTAGATTCAGATCTGGATGTGGATAAACTTCAGATAAATATTTCAAATCTAATTTGATCGGCTCGCTTGCAGAATCAATTGGTTGCTTTGGAATTTGTGCTTGTCCTTGTTCTTGGACGTTTGCCTGTTGTTTCTTTTGCTGTTGATTTTCGTTTGCTATACCATTATTTGGAATCGGTAAAGTCGGATCGAAAAATTTAATACTGTTGTTTAAACCACTCTTGTACAAATTCAGAACACAACCTTTCAACTGGGCTCTATAAAGACGGTAGTCGGGCACCAGCATCTGCGGATCTAAGGCCATACTATTTCTCGATAAAGCCATATCATTGGTTGCATTATTGTTATTATCATCGTTTTTCAAAATCGAACCATCACCAGTATAGAATCTGCTTTCCCTAGTCCTTGAATACGCATCATTACGCAGGTTCTGAGACGAGGAGGAGGATGAGGAGGAGGAGGCCGTTATAGAGCTGTTGTAGTTCGTTGCGACGGTTTGACCATGAGATCTGTTTACCCAACCAGTCTTGAAAACTGTTGTATCATAATTTTCAGGATTTAAATGAATGGCATTCTTTTGCTTTGGCTCGGTCACGTTACCACCGCTTATGTTCTGGTTGTTGTTAATGTGGTTCTTGTCGGTACTTGGAGTATTTGAGGAACTTTCCAGTGCGGTTCCAGTGCTGCGTCGAGATTGAGGAGGAGATAAAGATGAAGATGAAGAGTGCGAGGTCAATAACGAGTCTTTCGAGTGAGAGCTCTTCTTATTGCTAGGCGTTTCATCCGGAGGATTGGATTTGTGACTAGAAGAATTGCTAGTAACCTCTTCAGAATAGGCTGATGCAGAATCGTCTCTTAGCGTAGAACCAACGCTTTTTGACGTAGTTTCGTTTGTCTCAGAGCGATACATTCCCAGGTTTGCCTGACTGGCACTGGTAGATAAGTGCTGTTTGGAGGATGCAAATATGGAACTTTTCCTCTTATCCCTAATGCTATCTTCTCCTCTATGGTGGCTGTGTCCCTGACCATGATGGTGGGAATGCATGTATTGGGAGATACCACTTGACGAGTTTCGTGTAGTCTGGGAGGGCGACGGTGACGAAGAAGACGACGTTGTGGACGCAGCAGAGGTTTTTTGAGGCGTGGAAGTTGAGCCTGAGCTAGCACTTGGCGTAGAAGATTTTCTGTTCTTGGACCAGAGGAGACCCTTCATTTGACTCCTGCTTCACTATTTGTTTTCGAATCTATTTAGGAAGGCCCCACTACCGTCTTCTTTACACTGAAACGTTTACTTGTTTGTTCTGTTGGAAAATGCGATTGATCTGCAGTATTCTAACAAAAAAGGAAAAAAAAAAAAACAGAATGCGTGTAGCCGGAACGAGATATGCGAAATGCTGTAACGGAATGAAAAGGCAATGCTTATGTAAACTGCACGTTTCCCGGTAGCTGTGACTTTGTGTGCTTTCTTTGGACTTCTTCTTTGTGTTTAACAGCCGTATTATGGCTTGTGTTTCTATGTTGCTTTCAAGTGCGTGTTTCACCGAGTAGAGTATGTTTCAGGATCCGCGACGGGAAGATTTTTGTTTGCATTGGGATTTACTTACTATACAGAATAAATAGAGGGTTTGTTAAATAAAGGGCTAAGTCAATTGCAGGTCCATATTAGGCTAGCGACATCTTAGCTAACTCGTAGACGGCCTCCTTGGTCTTGGCACCGCCAATGAAGCCCGCTGCGTGGATGAAGATGCATCCTGGGACGCCACTCTTGGAGCTCAACTCTTCGTCTCTGAGGCCTCTCAGTGGTTCTGGCAGGCCTCTTCTAAATTGGAAAGAGGTGGAGTTGATGGGCACGGTGGAGATCCTCCAGGCACCAGAGGAGTCTGTGAACAGGACAAACTCGATCTGTTTTTCGATGCTCTTCTCTCTTTCTAGCTCGTAAAGATGTTCCTTCCATGGGCAGAACTGGGGCAAAACAATGATCTTGCCACTCTTGTCAACGTCCATTCTTTCCTCAATCGCCTGCGCGACAAGGGCCTTGGCTGGCAACCATGATTCGCCGTAGCCTTTCACCAGTGTGACGAAGACCTCGCCGATAAACGTGCTGGCACGAGCAAAGCATCTGTCGAAGGACTCATCGGAGGAATCCTCGTTCCAGTTAGGGTTCATTCCTGAAACGATTCCGGGGATGCTGATGGCGTTGTCCCTGAAATTGGGTTCTAACCTGGAGTCCTTAGGAATGGTATACTTGTTGATACCGTTATCGTTGGCATCCAGTGCCTCTACAAACTGCTTGTACACCTTGTCGTACAGCAAGTCTATGTCAGCACTGCTGGATTTGCCGTTTAAAATAGTCTTGATGATGTCGCGGCCGTAGTGCTTGAAGATCAAACCGGCACTTGAAAGCTTGGTCTTGTAGTTCTCATTGAATGTTTCAAAAAACCCACGCTGGTGGTGGTCGAAGAACTTCACACCGTCGTACTGGGCACCGACGTCTACTAAGATGTCACTAGCCTCCCAGTCCTTAGGGTTTCTTGATCTGACGAGCTTAGCATCTTTATACTCGGGCAATAGCCTCAACATGTACACTGCCAACGACTCGTCTGCGTGAAAGGATCCGGAATGTGTGCAAATCTGCTTAACCATCTTGGAATCTAGTTTAACTCTTTTCACGCTATTCATGCAGACTCTCTTAGTTATCCTTCTACCTCTGTACCTATAGCCTTAAGACCTCATTGCACTCTCTTTTGGTTTGGCAGAAAATTTTCGCGTATTTCGCTCCCATCGCTCGAAAAAAGTGAAAAAATAGAGAAAATTAACCATTACACGGATGTGAGAGTGTCAAAGGGTGAGTCTTTCTGCTGCAACGGAGAATAAGTATTATGCTCGTGTGGCGATACGGTTAAGGCCAGGACGCCATAGATGTTTTGTCTTGCAGTGTGTATATTAGGCACGGCATGCCTGTTTAAACAGCAGGTATAAGAACAGGGTGCTAGTTTATGTTACCCTGATAAATTGCCTGCCTCTATATTAGTTGTTATTTAAGAATACCTGGCTTTATAGACACGTAATGAACGATTGCAGCAACTGACAAGGCTTCTCGTACCCAGCGTATTATCCAGGCATCTAGAGATGGGGAGAAGTAGGAGAGATTCGTTGGTCCGGGACATTGCGTCCCATCCGGCGACGGCAGAAACTCAGAGCATTGTGGGCTTATTGGACGATTCTTACCTATTCGACAAGTTAAAAACACTGTCACTGGCGGTAGAGAATTCAGAGGACTTGCAAACGGTCAGTGACTCAGACAGCCGGATAGACGATAATGAGTCCGAACCTGTGTCTTCTGTAAACGGAAGCAAGACAGACAAGTACTCGTATTACAACGCCTACTTGGATCAATTGAACACGAAGATTGATGAGTACAAGGTCGTTCTTGACCAGACACGCCAGGTCAATGACCAATTGAACGGGTCCATCGAGAGATTCCATAAAATTGCTCAGGATACCGGCGTGTTTATCGATGAAACGAAGACAATCCACGAAAAGCAGTCGAAACTGAGCCATTTAAGCGAGTCCATCCCCAGGACTTTGCACTATTTTGAAGCTTTGGACCCCATAATGCGGCGTTTAAACCATGCGACTTCCCCCGCTATCGTCAAGAAAGGCTCTTTCACTTCGATGTTGGCCACGATAGATGAATCTTTGCATTTTTTGGACGAGAATAGTCAATTCAAAGACGCTGCGGCCTACAGAATTAAGTTTAAGCAATGTTTGATTAGGGCCTGTGAATTGGTTTCCCATTTTTTGCAAAACTTGTTAAAACAGACAAATCAAGAAATTTTAGATAAAACAAAAAATAAAAACTCATTGTCTGGACTACCGTCGAGTACAAGAGATGCGTTCTTGTATAGTAAGTTCTCCACAATAGCTGAAACTTTCAAAAGCCAGGCGAGTGAAATTGTCAAGAGAGTCAATGACAAGGCGTATTATAGGTATCACGACGAATTGAATTCTATTCTCTATGAATGCTTCAATCACTATTTCCAGACTCGTTTGAAACTATTAACGCCTGTCATTTGGACACATATTGACGATATTATCGTTAAGGATAAAGATCTCGACTTAGTCAAGTTTATTCAGGACGGTAAAGCTTACTTCCAACAGCTATGCACGGATGAATATAAGCTTTTCGTCGAGTTCTTCCCTGAAAAAGAATGTCGTTTTAAGATCAACCAATGGTTCTTACAGTTATGCGAGCCACTTTATGATTCCATAAGAATCAGAGTCTTGAAAGAGACAGATATTTCGACCTTGTGTGACTCTGTGACTTTGTTTGCCCCATACTATGAGTTTGAAGAAGGTTCTGAAGAGTATTTGAGGCAATTTACCGATATTCAATACGATAAATTGTTTGAACCAATTGTTCACAAGGTTCAAGCTAGATTGATTTTGAGGGTTCAGATTTACGTTCAACAGAATATTCTCAGCTATAAGCCTTCAAGGGACGTTTTTATGATTTCAAATAGAAGGAAAAATCCAAAGGCCAACTCAAATGATGGCGACAAGAGGACAACCAATGCCAAAAACGGTTCAGATCCTTTGTTAGATTCTTATTTGTCTTCTCTCAAAACTAGAAATATTCTATCCATTTCCGACGATGATGCAGATGAGAAGTACATTAATTCGGAAGAAACAACCGATAGAATTACACAATTGCAAACTTACTATCCACCCCTGTTAAAGACCCTGGCTCTGTTGTCTAAAATTTATGAAATGATCAACTCCGTGGTGTTTGATGATATGGCCCATCATATAGTTCACGATTGTATCATATCTTTGAGAAAAGCTTACGATATGGTAATTAGATCATCGGCAGGGAAATCAGATATCAACAATCTCGATGTTTCATTGGCGTACTTGAAAAACCTATTGATGTTGCGTGACTCCATACAAAATTTTAATATTCAATATACCGTTAATGAAACTTACCTGGATTTTTCTGGTGTGGAAGGATTTTTCAAATCGCTCAAAGAAAATGGTAGAAATGTGTTGAAGAAAACAAACTCATCCACGATTTTGACTTTAGCAAGGGAATTGGTCCCCAAAGTTGTAAACAATATGGTGGATGCACGTACAGAACTAATCTCCGAGTTGAGAAATGTCATAAAGGACTTTACTGAAAAAACCTCTTTAGAACTTATTGATGATACTTTGGATATCAGCAACGGCGAAGATTTATCATCAAGAAATTTAAAATTAAGGGAAAATATAAAAGCCAGGTTGCCCAGAATATACGAACAAATATTGAATTACATCGACGATCAAGATATTGTTGTCAACCTATTAGATGCTGTGCAAGAGTTAATCACGCAGTCCTATTCTAAATATTATGAAAATATAAGTGAAATGGCGGAAAACGGGGAATTAGGTAAGGATCAAATTGCCGATGTTATGTATTTAGATGTCTTTGCGGATTTTTTTGCCAAAGAAGTGGCAGAAATTCTAAAAAATGATGGCATGAACACCCAAACAAGGTAAATGAACGCTTTTTATTTATAGATTTACAATGTTCTGTCATACGTAAAATTTATATCAGCGAAAATATATACTTAGTAAGTGAGTTCAAAATTTTTACGCCTGAGATAGCACTACTATTGTTGAATAAAAGTTAAAAAACCAAAGAAAGAGTAAACTAAAAAAGAAAACTCCGATACGGGGAGTCGAACCCCGGTCTCCACGGTGAAAGCGTGATGTGATAGCCGTTACACTATATCGGATTTAATTCTACGATTTCCTTCTCATAAAGGTGTGTTACACAAACTATTATTGAAGAATAGCACGATCAACGTTCAACTAAAGCACACAGAAAATTCATTAACGACGGTACTCATACAAGATCATTGACACGAGTAAAAAAATTGAGACGGACAGGAATTGAACCTGCAACCCTTCGATTGCAATCGTATTCCTTGGAATTTCCAAGATTTAATTGGAGTCGAAAGCTCTACCATTGAGCCACCGCTTCAACTTGAAATTTTTATGTCTAAGGCTGGAATACCTCGGCTATAGGATGTACTACCACCGACTTTGACGGCAACACACTTGAAATTGATTAGTTGTGACACACAAGAGATTAAAACTATTGCTTATTTAGGAAATATACCGAAGAAAGTGGCCCTAATTAAGTGAGTTATCTGGAATGTATAGAATACATGAACAATTAGATCCTAAATTCTGTACTTGCACTCCTTAGTAATACTTTAGATCTTATAATACATAAGATAAGTAACATTCTGAGAACCAAATCGATAAACTGTTTCAGCAAAGAGTTACTTCCCTAAGATCGCCAATATTGCCAAAGTATTCCGGTATTAAACGACGTAGTACAACATGAAGCGACTGTAAGGGCAGTCACTATTCTGCTTCATAGTTTTTATTTATTGGTACTCTTATGTCAAAGAATAATATGAAAATAAGGAACGGGAATGAACATTATACTCCACATCAGATCTACCAGATATATAGGCCTGCACGTCTGTACGTTCAGGACTCTTCATTGAGTACTCAAGCGTTATTTTCAATGAGTGTACACGGCCCGTGGTATTGAGACCTCGTGCGTGAGCTATGGTATGGCCTGGCAGTCATTGTATCTCGACGTTAGTGTTGCTCGTGGCGATAGTTCTCTACTTCATTTGAGGTGGTTTCTTATCATACGATAGTATGACGTTCGACTATGAAGGTGAACCTGAAAAGACCGAATGTGGACTTGGCCGGACTAGCCGGAGCACCCAATTTATGAGGCATTGTCATGCTCTAAGGCAGTGTATCTTACAAATTTTAATAAGCCAGTAGGTTTGTTATACTAGGTAGTAGGTAGAAGTGGTTTCTTGTTGTTTAGCACAAACCGTTAACCCAACTAACCCCTCGTCGTTTGCTACTATTGATATCGTTTAATTATGGAAAAATTAGAATAGTAAATAAATGTAGATTCATTCTCAGACGATTAACAATATATATTTGTTTATATATATGCGAGAGCGCGTTGTCTGGTTTTTGAACTCTCACTGATATAAAAATGGCAGTAATTTCCGCGCGTTGCAGGGTGTCTTTTGACTGCAATAGAGAGTTACTACCAAATCTTTAGATATCTGTCACAGCCAAATGCGAAAACGAAAACTTAACACGGCCCGGCTTTACCAAGCCTGAGGAATACTTGATACAAGCGAGGCAGTCTAGAAAGTTTTAAACAAGGTGGCCAGTAAAGATTTAACGCATCTTCATTCTTCATCCTCTTTTTGTTTCACCGTAGCACAATTCTGATTTGTATTCRAAGCCAACCATGCTTATAATACTACTGCGATCTCTGTGCTATCACTTTTAGATTCAATCTACTTCTTCATTTATTATATTTTTTCTTACCGCCCGGAATATTCTTGCATGATAAAGAATTAGAATAATGAGATTAACCTAGATATAAATACTTATTTAACACTTTAGTGAATATTTTCCGTACGTTAAAAATTCGATGCATAAGAGAGAAGAGAAGAATATATAAGCGGATACAAAAGAGCTTTGAAAAAAGGGCCTGGTAGCTCTATCATAAGTAGTAATGCGTATACCTGGTGCTGTTTTGATGGACGCGCATTTCTCTTCTTTTGAACTCATTTACCTCCATCTTGATTTCAACATTGGAGATGTTTTTGGTGGAAGAGAAATTATTACCAGTAAAAGTGGAAGGGTTAGCCATGTCTTGACTTTTCACTTTAGAAAAATTATCAAGAAAGGAATTGTCACATCTACAATAGTCGATGGGAGACCATGTCTCGTTTACATAAATTTCATCAGCAAAGCGTAAGGACTTGGAAGCATTTTTGGATTTCGATGACATTGAAGAAAGTACTGGAGTTGGTGAAGAGGAAGATAAGGATTGGGTTGGGCCACGGGAAACCAATGAAGACGAGGAGGAGGAGAAAGGACCTGGCGATGATGGTAAAGAGTTGATAATAGAGGAATTAGGAGCCTCGGCAGTGGTAGAAAGAGAAGAGGGAAAAGACGCAGTCAGAGGTATTTTGTTTAAATACACGGTAGACCATTCATCTCGCAGACGCCTCAAGAACACGCTGGTCTTTTCTACCGGAGTGACGTCCTCATTAGAAGAATCTTGGTTGGAATAATATAACTTGGTTGTTCGTTTGTCAGACAAAGTAGGTCTATTTGGCGATCTTGGAGGTGGAATTATGGGTATCTTATTACTGTCTCCAAACGCAGCCAATTCGTGTACCAAGTCGGGCTGTTCAATTGATGGTAAAAACGTTACTTCATTGTTGACGGTTAACGAGCTTTGCTTTTTAATTTCAACTGGTTGTTCGAGAGACGTGATTGGTTCTGGCACAGACTTCTCTGGATTTTTCCGTTTCTGCTTGGTTTTGACATTTTCTTCTAAGAAATCCGTGGAATTTGTTGATTTGGATGACCAGATTTTCCTGAAAAAGTGTGATATTTTTTTAGAATTCGACCTTATTAGTTTTGGAGACTCGGGTTCTACCTTTGAACCACCACTATTAGCAGAGGTAGTAGTCTTCTTGGGCGACTGATAAGTTGAGGGCGCAGCGACAGGGAGATTGCTCATTGAAGATGATTTAGGTATTGGTGGGGCTGTTATGAGAGGCAATGACGAAGTCGAAGGGGAAGGTGGAAATTTTGGATTCTGGTTTCTTGGAGTAAAATTTTCACCATTGGGAAATTGAAAAGCAGTTTTCATTTGCTTCCTTTGTAACTGGAAAGGAGTTAATTCTTTCCTTATACGAGGGTTTGAATACGTCGGCGGAGACGACCGTAGATTATAACGGTTACCTGTATACTTCTCTGGGATGGTCACCAAAGAGTGGCGCTTGGATAGGTTGGGCCTATAATTATATTGGGGGTGCACGTTGTTATCGATAGCACTGTTATTGTTTGTGTTTTCATGGCGAGAGGAACCGTTTCTGGTGGAGGGTAGAGACGACGTTGAGGAGGAAGCAAAGCTAGGCTTATTGTTGTGCCGCATTGACGCAACTCTGGTATTGTTATCTGTTCTAGGTGCCACATGCATTGAACGCCTTTTTGAGACAGTGGCATCTGGTATGTAGAACAAATCCATTGTAGACGAAGATCGGGCATCCACAGCCCTAGGAATATTCAATAAGTCCCTCCTTGAAGAGGGGAGCGTGTGGAAATCGTTACCATGCAAACTTCTCCTTGAAGAAGAACTTTGCTGTATCATGATAATAAAAATAGCGAGCGAAAGTAGTAGCGAGTGGTTGTGGCTATCAGGTTAGCCTTCTATTATGTAACCTGCCGTTCAAAGAATATAAACAAATAATAAAAAATAAAAACAAAAATAAAAAGTCTCTTGTTGTAATCTTTCTGCAGCGATCAAGCGATATGTAAACAGTAGAAAGTATATAAAGCAGCAGTACAGCAGGTTGAAGCTAAATATAAATGGGAAGTAGAAGCAAGGAGCAAGCCTATGTTATACGTTCCCTCGCGTTTTTTTTGAGGTATTAATATCGAGTAACCATCAACAACCAGGAACCAACAATCAGACAGAAAGCCCAGCCTAGCATATCCTGTGCATTTTACCAATATGCTTTCTTTGGTGCCTCGAACGCAACGCTAACCGCAAGAACCTTAACGATTTTCCACGCTACCTCTTTCGTTGCTGCAAGAATCCTCGATCTAGCCCTTCGTCCGTTTTTTGCACGAAAAAGAAAAAATTAGCTTTTCTTTTTGCTCATTTCTTTTTTGTCTTTTGCAGTGAAGGCACGCGTAGAAAAATGCTTACTGACGGGGGCTCCGAAAACCTTAAATGGCCACGAGCGCAGACTGTGGCGCAGGGCCTCGTTCCTGGGTCGTATAAAAGGCTGAGCGCCCGCGCACCCACCGGAGGGACGCGCTCTGGGGATCGTACGGGGTGACGCATGCTTTTAAGAGCACTCCTTTTCCGAAAAGGGGAAACGCACATACTTGTAGTGTACGACTATGGAAAAGCACAGAGATAGATGCGCCGGTTGTCATTGGTACGTACGTGATTACATTTCGTCCTTGATAATAAAATATATATATATAGATTTGGTTTATATTACATTACATTACATCATGTTTATGCTTATGCGCTCTCTTCTTCCTCCTGTGCTTGGCTTTCTTCCGCACACACCCCCTCTCTTAGAAAATCGAACTTTTCGTCGTTTAGTATCGTCTTCTTCAATATGTCGGCGGTTATTCTCTTGGTTCCTTGATCTCTTGCCATGTCCCCGCTTTTTTTCACCAACAGCGCTATGAAGAACTCTAGCGACCTACCCGCTATTACTGGTGTGGCTTGCGACACCTTGCCTATATCTTCGTCCGTTTGCATTATCTTCTTCACCTTGGCGGGTGGGAAGTGCGTCTTTATTCTGTCGAACACGTCCCTTAACTCGCCGTTGTTGGGCGAGCTACTGGCCGGATGATTTGCTGCAGCTTCTCCGGCGTCCAGTGACACCTCATGTTCCGGTTTTATAGGTGGCAGCTGTGTTGTTATTGGTATTTGCTCCATCTGTCCAAAAAATTCAAAGAGCTTTCAGCTTGTGGATGTTGAGATATGAATTTTTGTATTTTTCGTGTCGCGTTTTTATTTATTTTTTTCCTTTTTTGGTTCTGATACCCCAAAGAATTTTTTTTTAGATGCTTCTTTCAATTCTCAATGCATTGCATGCCCTTTTTCTCAACTTTATGTGTTTTAAGGGTAATAGAGAAACATCACGCTAGCGGACGAAAAAAAAAAAAAAACTGAATTAATGCTCGGCCTGGAAAAATCTTCTCCTTAAATACAAAAAAGATCCTTTTCCGTTTTCTGTCATAGAACACGGGCAAAAAAAAAACTAAGAAAAAAAAAAACACTCCCCGGAGTTTCAGTACCGGGTAATCTTTGGAGTTTAGTGTCCCTAAAAAAATTCTTCCCCGCCAGGACTTGAACCTGGAATCTTCTGGTTCGTAGCCAGACGCCGTGACCATTGGGCCACGAGGAACAAGAACTCTGGAAGATGTGTACACACACACCATATTTGCTTATGCATGAGACCATACGTCTTGACTGCTCCTATCCTGAGGTTATTTTTGTTGGAACAAGATTCAACTATTGTCCATCTATTACTATTATATACGGTGTTAAAAGATGACATAAATTACAAGACCAGTAAGTTAAGATTCAAAGTGTCGTCGAAATTAATGGAAGCTGAAGCGCAAGGATTG